>NC_089877.1:25767500-25777500 GCF_040182565.1 Anser cygnoides | reverse complement strand
GACACTTAAAAAAAATATCATAAATTGATAAAGACACTTAAAACATCCTACCACAGTTTATAAACTAACACGTTCCTCAAACATAACAAACAAAAGGCACTGAAAATGCAAACCCAATAGCAATTCTGTTGCATTTGCACATAGCAATTGGTATACATCATTACACATCCTTGACAAAAATATTCCTATTTTCTGTTAATAGAAATATATGTCTCTTTAGGCAAGGCTTTAATCTTTTGCTTATGCTAGCCACCTACTTTGGGAAGTTACACATTGGCGAATAGTAGCAAAAACTTGAAAGGTGGTAAATATTAGGGCTAATTATGTGCTTAGATAAGTTAGCAGTGATTAGGGAATTATACAATAAAGCCTTGCTACTCTATATTCAGTACATTATGTTTTTAATGATCACTCTAGCAAGTACTTAAGTGACTGTGATACACTAAGGAATGACCAATACCACTGCATAAGGGAAAGCTGAACATCACTAATCTCTTGCAATTTTGGGGCATGTCATAATAAAGCACAATAAAGATAAAAAAAAAAGAAAAAATTATTTTCAAAATATTTGGAAACCTAGTCACACACACACACACACAAAAGTCCCAAAGCACTGTCAAGGATTAGACCCTGAGAACAAGAATAAATACATGTCCATTTTCTCACAGCAGAAGTTAACAGTGGTGTGAAAAAAGTTGACATAATAATCATGTTGTTTAAAATGTTTTGTAAGGACCTAACAAATGCAAGTGATAAGGTTATAAGGGATTCAAATATGCCAAACTCAGGTTATGATCCTGCAGATGAATCTAAGTAAACTGGCACCAACTGAAAAGCTGTAGCTCCACACAACTTGAAGTTTAAGGTCAAGTATGTGACTGCCTTGCACACGCAACTTCAGTGCTGGGCCCTCGTTTCGTTTAGTGAAAAAAAGATAAACATAAAGCATGAGATTAAGGCTAATTGAATATATGTTTCAATAGCACATTGAGAATAAGAATTTTCTAAATGAAATGTGTGCTTCTTCCTTGTGTTTGTTTAACTATTTTACCCATCTGAAGAGAAACATAAAAATAACTGTAAATAAAGAAATCCTTGATAGTGCATACAAGTATCATGGTATATAGCTCTATAGTGTGGGAGTAGCTAGGGAAAGCAACAAGGAAAAGGAGAATCAGCCCTAAAGGAGGGAAAAAGAAGGAAGTTCTTCAGTAAAGCAGATGAAAATCTGATTTTCAAAAGTAAGAAGGGATTTGGGGCAGGCAATAAAGTTGACAGTCAAGAAGAAAATTTTTGGAGTCATTGTATTACTTAGGATTCAAAATATTTATTTGACATTATTTTAAGAAGCTATTTCCATTACTTGAACTCTTAGTTTTTTCTAGCTTTCCTATAGAAAACAATAGGCTATAGACCCAATTGCACCTCCTAAGGAAGAAGAAAAAATGAAGAAGAAAAATGAAGAAGAAGAAAAACTTTACACTGCAATTCCTAGTCATAAGGTAATTATGGGATTCCACTGTTGAAGAAGTGCAGAATTTGGGGCAGCATTTGGAGAGTATGCCTTCAGAGACACTAGAATGGAGTCAAAGATACAAAACATTCCCAAATCAACAACATCCAGTAATGCATGGTGAAAGATACAGGTCAGTTAGTTGTATGTTCTACTAGTCTCTAAATTGGCTGAAACAAGCCTGAGCATTTCCTAACGACTAGCTGTAATTAGGATAAATAAGAAGAAATGGACTTGGAAACATCACCAAACTCCTTATAACTGATAGCTCCTATGGATATAGACTCACCTGGAACAATTAGATTCAGTTCTGTCATCCTATCTCAAAAATGTCCACTGGAAGCACCAGGGGTTCAAAGATAGAAAAGAATCATTGGCGCACTGAAAAAACATTTATTTTACAAGAGAAACACCCACAAAAAAGAATACCACAGAAGTAAGAAGATGCCTGCTTACCATTTCTGCTCAGTCAGAACACCAACGAACATTCAAGTAACTCTGAAGAAAGCAATTAAACCTTTCTTCTATGCAAAGATACACGTTTATGAGATCTGTAGCTACAAAACATCACGACCAAGGACATCATAGGATCTTAAAAATGCCGGATATTTAGAACTGTGAGTATTCAAATTAAAAAGAAAAGCGAACTGTAAGAGTAGCGATTCTCAAAATGAATCATCATTTTGGAAGTGATACAGAACAAAAGCCAGCATTTGCTTTAAGAACTTGTTTGGAAGACAGACAAGTGGGTAGTGGTTATCTTGTTAGTGCCTACTGTAGAAAATTATTGTATTTTTATTTGGTAGGAGTTGGGGGTAGAGCTTGCCAACATAGCCAATACTACCCACTGTGAAGCCCAGGATCCCAGACTATGAAGCAATGCATAGCTGTTTTGTTCTCTTCTGAAGGTTGACATATCTTAAGTATCTTTATTGTTCTCCCATCTTGCAGTATGATGGACAGAGGCAACACTTCATCTAGATTGCAATTGTAGGGGCAGAGCAGGGAGAAATATGTTCTCAGTGAAGTTTTGCAAAACCTACTATGACTAGGGCTGCATTCATTGCTGTAAAAACCATTATCCCAATCAAACAATTTTATGATTAAAAGATCACTAATTGATCTGGTATGACAAATATCAAATTAATACATAACGTGATGCTGCCAAAAAACATTAATTAGACTAGTAATGCTGTAACTGCATGATGGTAAAAACTGCCATTTTACCAAAGATCTATTCTGGCACCTACTTGAGGACCAGGTGCCAAATTAAAAATCTCATACATTAAAAAAAAAAAAAAAGTTCCAAGGAATTTGAGATTAAAAGGCTAGATATGCACATTAGCTAGGAAAGAGTGGTTTGAAAGGAACAAATTCATCAACATTCTGCAATACTCTCCTCACCTACCTTAACAGGAAGACTGCAGAAGAAGAAAGGCATTTTAGACAAACAATGTAAAATTGTACTTATCTAGCAACAGAACAACAGAACTCTTACTGTAAGAGTGAAATTCTTTCATAAAGGGGAATGACAAAAGGAAGAAATGGAGACTCTTGTGCATAGCCTGAGACTGCAAAATGAACACAGGGCCCCCACCACTATTTGCTCCCCATGAAAGGCATATTTCTTTCACTTTGTCCTCTCTTACAAATACAGAACATTTGTATATATGTATTAAAACAAAGCAAAAACCGCCAAAACCTTCACTGCGTGTGCTTCTCCTTGGGAGAAAAGGAGAGAACAACACGTGACAGACATGCAGTCACACAGCTTAACACACTACTGGAAGGCATTCACATACAGTAGGATAAATGAAGGATAAGCTCCCATACAGAATGGAGAAGTAGTAAATCACAGTGGAAGAATATTTTTTTTTTCACCACTCCAAATAAGGTTGTTGAGCCACAAAGAATTTTTTGGGAGAGGTATCACAAGTTTAATGTAGGTGAATAATACATCAAAGTCAACTAACGTATTCTTGAAAAGAGTAAGCAATCAGTAAAAAGCCATGCACATTATGTAGACTTGAAATGTATCCCTGTTTCACTGGGGAAAACTAGTGAGGAATAGTTTTAATTTTTAATTAAGAAGAAGTACTATAGCCCATTTATTAAATATGTTTTGAATGGCTCCATCGTGAATTAAGGTCAAAATACATTTTCTAAATTCTCAAGCTATGACGTAGGATTAGCTTTATTGATCTTCTGCTTGATTTGTAGGAGCCCCCAATCATCATTTTGACAGTTTTATCATACAGTAATAGACTTCCTTTTAGATAATTACAGTTACTACATTCAATTTCAATCTTTCGTAGGACTTTACTTATATAATCACACCTAGATGACATTTCTTTCTTTAGTCATACATATCCCAATAAACTTTGGATAATAGCACTATTTATTTTAACATCATAATTTTAAGGATTACCAAAACAAGGTCAAGAGTTAACTATACAAGAAAACTCTGGTCTTCGAAATCTTCTGTTCCAAAATTCACTTTTTAAGTAATGAGCAACTACTTCAGGAAAACAAAAAGCAGAACAGGTAACATTAAGAGACAACAAGTTACTTAAAAGTTTTCAGTTGTAAGCATCTCTCGTTTCAATCTGTACCTGTTGTTTCTCAAACTACTGCCATGTGCAGCTGTCAGCAGCCTGGATCCATCTTCTTGATGACTTCCCCACAGGTACCAGCCAGGCTGCTGTTCAGCCCCCTGAAACCAACCATCTCTCCTCCCAGCTGAGAAGCCCCCGTCCCCTCAGCCTCTCCTCACTGGGAAAGTGCTCCAGCCCCTTCACCATCCTGGTGTCCCTCCAGTCGATCAATGCTTTTCTTGTACAGCTGTGGTTTAATCCAGGAGGAGTCTGAAGCATACTGCTGAGCATACTCACAACTTTTCTTTGACAGTCTCAACGATGTCAAACAGCACAGTGCTGATTGCACTAAAATCATGAAGCAATGTGACTGAGTGGCGTCTGTATATAATGTTTTCCCTTCTTGGCTAAAGTTTCTAAATACATTTCTGCATAGCCTTGACTCTTTAAAGTTTAGTTATTCATTTAAAAATCAGAACAGATTTAATGTGGCAGCACTGTATTTTGTTGACCTGCTTATTTTCCAGTGATTTGCAAATAGCGGGTTCCAGTCTCCTTCGTCAAAGAAGTGATTAAACTCAGGTAGTTTATTGCCTGAAGGCTCTATCATCTTTTAGGGAAAGGGGAATAAAATAAAGAGGGGCAGAGGGGAGAGAAGGTATTTTAACTGCACTGGAAAAAGAAAAACAATCGCAGCCCTCAGCAAATTGTTTTTCAGTGCTTTTTCAACTGCTTTTCATTGTTTTCTTCACTGGTTTACATTGGCTGCTTAAGACAGTTCTGAGGATGTCAAGTGTTTGGATCTCCCTTTCAGATGACTTCCTGCATTTTGTTGCATAATCAGCTCTTTAATTGAGATGTCTCAGTAGCACCCTTCAGGCACTGCATTTAGCATCCTTTTTAGCTTTTATCCTTTTTGCCCAAGCAGAGCTGTTCTGAAGTACAGCAAAGTTAAGTCATATAATGCATTTTGAGCTCCCCCAGTACACTTGGCATGGATGCTGTGGTTCTTAAGGGCAAAACTTGTGGAAAGATGTTCCAGGCATTTAACGCTTGTGTTTTAGCATTGTGCTACCTACATATGAGGGATAAGATTTGAAGAGAAGTTTAAATTGGGTTATTTGCAGCAAAAGCCATTTTTAGAGAAGACAGCAGGGCCAATTCCCACTGCTGTTGTTAAGTTATGCTGAAGCAGAAATATTTACCCAGATGTTAGTGCATCTGCTCTTGAAGGTATGCATCTCACACTAAAGGATGTCTACCTCACATAAGTTTGAGGATATTCACTTCTATAAACAGAAATGACTTACTGTGGCAGATGGCCATGATCTAAAATCTGAGATGACACTGGTCAGGTAGCTCACCTGTAGACAGTGTTTAGCACAGAGCATGTTTTCTATCTACTCAGGATGCAGGCTTTCTCTAATATATTCTAGAAAGAGAAGTTCAAAACTAACTAGTCCAAAGAAAAGTAACTTTTAGAATTTGAAGGCAAATAGCTTTTCTCAGCAATACTGTCTCAAGAAAAATTCTCTCTAGCACTGATTTATCAGTGCACTACTGAGGCTGCATTCATTCAGGCATTTATACAGAAATGGGAAGACTGAGACTTGCTCAGTGTTATAGAAAAGCTACTGAATTTCTTCAGGAAAAGGGGACAACAGACTTATAGAAGTTAAAAAGAAAAATCGTCCTTCATGCTGTGTTCATCCATTTTTCCCCTTCTAGTTTAAAGAGGAAGCAGGGAAAGAGCACATGTGGATTCAGAAGTGTCTAGCTCTCATAAATCCATGCCTGTCAAGTGTTAAAGATTGAATCCTCGTCTTTGCTTTGACACAAGCTCTCTATAGGACTGTGGCCAAGTAAATTAACCTGTTTATGGTTCAACTGTTTCATTTGTAAACTGGGAATAGTATTTGGACCACAACTCAAGCAAGCCTAGTGAATAAGCCAGTATTTCAAGATCATCAAGAAAGTGTTGTGTAGTGGTTAGAAACCCAATCATGTCAGCACCATTCACTTCACTTCAGTAGTGCATGCTGTCCAGAATAAGTGGAAATAAAAGCATTACCTGAAATATTTTTTCTCATATAACAAGAAAAGAAAGACCAGAGTTTCACTAAAGATATCAGTATTCATGCTGAAAGTATATAGTAAAAAGTAGTCAAATGAAAACTATTCTTTTTTATTGTAGCTTCAGTCTCTTGCTTCTGTTCCGCTGTGCTTTTTTCATCTATGAGTTAATGGGATGAGAAAATAAACTGCTTGCATGCATCCAGCACTGGGATTCCAGAAGCACTCCCCATTTTCTTCAGAGGAAGTTTTAATTCAGTTGCCAATTTTCATCTGCAAGATACGTTTGCTCTGAATACCTGCATATGAGACCTGTTCTATAACCACATCCCTACATCACCAGGCTATTATATGGCAAATTAAAAAAGGAGCTTGTTAACACTGAAGGAAAAATAATTCCCCATTCCTAAAATGAGAACAAGTAAAATACTGACAGCAGATCAAAAATCAGGACCATATTCTAATTTCTGGGGCAGAATCTGCTCTGTAAATTCAAGCAGGAGAGTCTCATTTCATTTGTTTCTGTGTTGAGAATGCTAAATTCATTTCCACTAGTGCAACTAATATGTTTTTAAAACTGTCTCTACCTCACTGGCTTTCCATTCTTACCAAGGCTTCTAAAAGAAAGAATAGTGAGATACCTAAAAAATGATTTTTTTTTTTTTTTTTTTTTTAATTTTTCCACCCAAACAGGGAACCTCTACTTCTGGGAACATAGCTTAAACATCTGGTGTATTTCCTGCCTCTGTCTGTAAAAATATTCTGCCTTATCAGTATGATAGGGAAATGGAGAAATGAAAAAAATATAAGTAACTTCAAATGCTTGTTTAGAAATACTATCATTATTCACTACTAAAAATGACACTTTCTCAAGAATCTGCATTTAATAATGTGCACGTAAATGTAAGGAAACTGTAATTTATGCAACTGTATCTCTTTGCAACAGTGAAATCAACTAACTGGGGTTCATTAAGTTTGCATTCTATTGACTGATAGAAGTTATCCAGCAAAATACCCTTGACTTAAGAAAAAAAGCTCCTTTCCTTATACTAATTGGCTAGAACAAAGTTTCAACAACATGAAAAACCACACCAAAAAGTACACCAACACCTTGTCAATACCTACCGTGCATTTTTACTAGAGGAGGCCACCCTACACAATTTAAGTTTTTCATATATTCAGTAGACAAAAAGTGAAGGTATTGTTGTATCCAACATTGTTTTTGGAAACAGTTATTATATTATTATATTTATATTTAGCATTTTCACAGCCTAAAAGACTACTGTTTGGCCCTGTTTTGTGTCTAGGTTTGATAGGTGCATACTAAATTCTCTCACAGGTGCTGTGTTTTAACATAGTTCTAGGCTACCAGCCTGAAACCAAATCCTTACCTCTACGGATTCTGCATTCTGATAATTAGTCAATGGTAATACACTTCTAAAAGCTGAAGCATATTCCCACAGTATATGTATCAGGTAGTAAACGCTTTGTAATAAGGAAAAACATGAAATAAGAGTTATTCAAATATATATTTTAGTTCCTGGAGATTTAAGTAATTTGATATTCTTGTGTAAGAGCTTCTGCAGAGCTGAAAATAACTTCTAAAAGCTAAGTATGAAGCATTTTCTAACAGAGGTAATACAACTTTGAGATGTATTTTATCTATGTTAAGGATTGTTGACATACAAGGAGCTTACATTTATGTAGTATTCACAAAGCAAATAGATTATTTATGTTAGGTATGCTGTAATAAAAATACCAGACAAATTTGAAATCAGAATTTTAAATTATTTTTATTATACATACTGTCTAAAATTTAATAATTATAGTTGCATTGTGCAATTTGTAATGCTGCAGAGTGCTTGTTTTACAAGTTTTCCAATTCTTGCCTTCCATTTCTCTGCCTTCACTTGGCAAGTAGACTGTGGATGCATTTCAAATGAAGCAATGAATACTAACACTGCTCTGCTCAGCTTCACAGAATGGTTGAGATTGGAAGAAGCCTCTAGAGGTCAGCTGGTCCAAGCCTCTGATCAAGCAGGGACAACTACAGCAGGTTGCCCAGGACCATGTCCAGGCAGCTTCTGAAGATCTCCAAAGAGGGAAACTCCACAAACTCTGGGCAACTCATGCCAGTGCTCCATCACCTGCACAGTAAAGAAGTGCTTCCTGACGTTCAGGAGGACCCTTCTGTGTTCCAGTTCATGCCCACTGCCTGCCGCCACTGGGCACCACTGAAAAGAGCCTGGCTCAGTCCTCTTTGCACCCTCCCTTCAAGTATTTACACACACTGGTAAGATCGCCCAAGCCTCCTCTTCTCCAGTGTGAACAGGCTCTCTCAGCCTCTCCTCACAGGAGATGTGCTTCAGTCCTTTCAACATCTTGGTAGCCCTCATTGGACTCATTTCAGTATGTCTAGGTCTCTCTTGTACTGGGGGCCCTAGAACTTGAGCACAAATTACATCTCATTGCTTTTTTTTTTTTTTTTTAATAAACATTTCACCAAAAGATGAGTGTAGAAATCCTGATAATATTGGCTTCTCTTTCAAAGTTGTGTTGTTTATTATTCAACAGCTAAAACAAAGTATTGTAAGGTGGGAGGATATTCTGACTTCATTTACATGTTACTGTCACGTTAATATTCAATAGCTGGCGGTCATACAGATGAAGCTTGCGATTGTATTTCATTGTAGTATAGAAGTGTAAATAAACGGAGGGCAGAAAGGGTGAGATTAAAAAATGTACAAGTTTTTGTACTTTCCTCTTTATGTTACACATTGCAATTATTAATTTCTATCCCTGTTTAACATCTTTATCTGGAGAATACAAAAAAAGAGCGTACTTATTTCAAGTTTGCAGATGACACCAAACTGGGGAGCAAGGGCTGCCATTCAGAGGGTCCTAGGCAAGCTAGAGGAATGGCCCTGCAGAAATCTATTTAAAATTTAACAAAGGCAGAGTCCTGCACCTGGGAAGGAGGAACCCCCTGAATATAATGCAGTCTGGGACCGACTGTGCATCTCTGCAGAAAAGGACCTGGTGGCCCTGGCTAGGCCTGAATGTGAGCCAGCACTGTATTCTGGCAGCAGAGAAGGCCAACAGCAACCTGGGCTTTATTAACAGGAGCAGAGCCAGTAGATGGAGGGAACTGATTATCGCCCTTTATTGGAACTTTTGGAACCCATCTAGAATACTGCCTTGCACCCTGCAATTTACCACCTGGAATTTAACGTCTTAAAAAGATTCTAAATCTGTAAGTACAGAAATTACCTATTTTAAAGACATCATCATTTTTACTTTTCTTTTTAGGATTACAGAGATAACTGCAATCTATGATCTAGGTTTATAAGGTTTCATTATGCTTGTATAAGGCACACTCTTCCCCTGGCCCCACAGTTTTGTTTGGAGTTAATCTTCCATACATTGATAGAATAATCTGATAGATTTAATAAGGTAATAGGCAGAAGAATTATTACAGTGCTCGGTTGAATAATAGGTTTTGAACTTGGTTAAGTCAAAGCATAGATAGAGAGAGAGCACATTCTTCAAATTCTTCAGCATCGCAATAGAAATTGAAGCCTGTCACAGGCTGAAAACTGGCACACAAAGCTCCCCTGCTAAGACTGAAATAGTAAAAAACAACAAAACAAAAGAAACCACTACCCCAAACCCCTGAAAGGATACATTTTGTTCAAATCCAGAAACCATGTACCTTTCTTTGAGAATGTGCTTCATCACCACAGCAGAATGGTGATTACTGTAGTATAATTGTCTTCAATGTACTTAAAAGAACAGTTAAGTAGTAGAAGTCAATTCCAAA